>NW_024100060.1:0-15128 GCF_016545835.1 Crotalus tigris
ATACATGGGAAAATCCCAAAGGAGGAAAATTCCACTTAAGGTTACGATTAGGTCACCATGACCGCATAGAGCAAAATGAAACATCACAACAAACTCCGAATGCTTGGGTATGGTTAGGAGAGCACTGACTTTTCAAGCCTGCCCTATCTATGTTTCCTGGTAAAATACATGGTAAAATCCCAATGGAGGAAAATTCCACATAGGGTTAGGGTTAGGTCACCATGAACTCAGAGAACAAAATGGACATCGCCAACAAACTCAGAATGCTTGGGTATGGTTAGGAGGGCTCTGCCATTTCGAGCCTGCCTAATTATATTTCCTGGTAAAATACATGGGAAAATCCCATAGGAGGAAAATTGCACTTAGGGTTAGGGTTAGGTCACCATGAACTCGGAGAGCAAAATGGACATCACCAACAAACTCGGAGTGCTTGGGTATGGTTAGGGGAGCATTGACATTTCAAGAGTGACCTATATATATTTCCTAGTAAAATAAATGGGAAAATCTCAATAGAGTAAAATTCCAATTAGGCTTAGGTTTAGGTCACCATGAACTCATAGAGTAAAATGGGCATCGCCAACAAACTCAGAATGCTTGGGTATGTTTAGGAGGGCACTAACGTATCTATCCTGCCCTATCTATGTTTCCTGGTAAAATACATGGGAAAATCCCAAAGGAGGAATATTCCACTTAAGGTTACGATTAGGTCACCATGACCTCATAGAGCAAAATGAAACATCACAACAAACTCAGAATGCTTGGGTATGGTTAGAAGAGCACTGACTTTTCATACCTCCCTATTTTTGTTTCCTGGTAAAATACATGGGAAAATCCCAATGGAGGAAAACTGCACTTAGGGATAGGGTTACGTCACCATGACCTCATAGAGCAAAATGGACATTGCCAACAAACTCAGAATGCTTGGGTATGGTTAGAAGAGCACTGACTTTTCATACCTCCCTATTTTTGTTTCCTGGTAAAATACATTGGAAAATC
This sequence comes from Crotalus tigris, assembly GCF_016545835.1. Classification (NCBI taxonomy): domain Eukaryota; kingdom Metazoa; phylum Chordata; class Lepidosauria; order Squamata; family Viperidae; genus Crotalus; species Crotalus tigris. Next base: position 997 of record NW_024100060.1, read on the forward strand.
CCAATGGAGGAAAATTCCACTTAGGGTTAGGGTTAGGTCACCATGACCTCATAGAGCAAAATGGATATCGACAACAAACTCAGAATGCTTGGGTATGGGTAGGAGGGCACTGACGTATCTAGCCTGCCCTATCTATGTTTCCTGGTAAAATACATGGGAAAATAACATAGGAGGAAAATTGCACTTAGGATTAGGGTTAGGTCACCATGACCTCACAGACCAAAATGGACATCGCAACAAACTCAGAATGCTTGGGTATAGTTAGGAGAGCACTGACTTTTCAAGCCTGCCCTATTTATGTTTCCTGGTAAAATACTTGGGAAAATCCCAATGCAGGAAAATTCCACTTAGGGTTAGGGTTAGGTCACCAAGAACTCATAGAGTAAAATGGACATCGCCAACAAATTCAGAATGCTTGGGTATGGTTAGGAGAGCACTGAATTTTCAACCCTGCCCTATTATGTTTCCTGGTAAAATACTATGGGAAAATCACGTAGGAGGAAAATTCCACTTAGGGTTAGGGTTAGGTCACCATGATCTCATAGACTATAATGGACATCGCCAACAAACTCAGAATGCTTCGGTATGGTTAGGAGAACACTGATTTTTCAGGCCTCCCCTACTTATGTTTCCTGATAAAATACATGGGAAAATCCCTTAGGAGGAAAATTGCACTTGGGGTTAGGGTTAGGTTACCATGAATTCGGAGAACAAAATGGACATCACCAAGAAACTCGGAGTGCTTGGGTATGGTTAGGGGAGTATTGACTTTTCAAGCCTGCCGTATATATGTTTCCTGGTAAAATATATGGGAAAATCTCAATAGAGTAAAATTCCTCTTAGGGTAAGGGTTAGGTCACCATAAAGTCATAGAGCAAAATGGAAATCACCAACAAACTCGGAATGCTTGGGTATGGTTAGAGGAGCATTCACTTTTCAAACCTTCCCTATCTAAGTTTTCTGGTAAAATATATGGGAAAATCTCAATAGAGTAAAATTCAACTTAGGGTTTTCGGTTATGTCACCATGAATTCATAGAGCTAAATGGACATCGCCAACAAACTCAGAATGCTTGCGTATGGTTAGGAGGGCACTGACGTATCTAGCCTGCCCTATCTATGTTTGCTGGTAAAATACATGGGAAAATCCCAAAGGAGGAAAATTGCACTTAGGGTTAGGGTTAGGTCACCATGACCTCATAGAGCAAAATGGACATCGCAACAAACTGAGAAGGCTTGGGTATAGTTAGGAGAGCACTGAGTTTTCAAGCCTGCCCTATCTATGTTTCCTGGTAAAATACATGGGAAAATCCCAAAGGAGGAAAATTCCACTTAGGGTTAGGTTTAGGTCACCATGAACTCCTAGAGCAAAATGGACATCGCCAACAAACTCAGAATTCTTGCGTATGGTTAGGAGGGCACTGACGTATCTAGCCTGCCCTATCTATGTTTCCTGGTAAAATACATGGGAAAATCCCAATGGAGGAAAATTCCACTTGGGGTTAGGGTTAGGTCACCATGACCTCAAAAAGCAAAATGGACATCACCAAAAAACTCAGAATGCTTGGGTATAGTTAGTAGAGCACTGACTTTTCAAACCTGCCCTATCTATGTTTCCTGGTAAAATACATGGGAAAATCCCAAAGGAGGAAAATTCCACATAGGGTTAGGGTTATCTCACCATGAACTCATAGACCAAAATGGACATCGCCAACAAACTCAGAATGCTTGCGTATCGTTAGGAGGGCACTGACGTATCTAGCCTGCCCTATCTATGTTTCCTGGTAAAATACATGGGAAAATCCCAATGGACGAAAATTCCACTTAGAGATAGGGTTCGGTCACCATGACCTCATAGAGCAAAATGGACATCACCAACAAAATCAGAATGCTTGGGTATGGTTAGGAGAGCACTGACTTTTCAAGCCTGCCCTACTTATATTTCCTGGTAAAATACATAGGAAAATCCCATAGGAGGAAAATTGCACTTAAGTGCCCTCCTAATCATACCCAAGCATTCTGAGTTTATTTGTGATGTCCATTTTCCTCTCCGAGTTCATGGTGACCTAACCCTAACGTTAAGTGGAATTTTCCTCCATTGGGAGTTCCAAATGTATTTTACCAGGAAACATAAATAGGGCAGGCTTGAAAAGTCAGTGCTCTCCTAACTATACCCAAGCATTCTGAGTTTGTTGGCAATGTCCATTTTGCTCTATGAGATCATTGTGACCTAACCCTAACCCTAAGTGGAATTTTACTCTATTGAGTTTTTCCCATGTATTTTACCAGGAAACATAGATAGGGCAGGAAAGATACGTCAGTGCCCTCCTAACCATACCTAAGCATTATGAGTTTGTTGGCGATTTCCATTTTACTGTATGAGTTCATGGTGACCTAACCGTAAGTGGAAGTTTCCTCCATTGGGATTTTCTATGTATTTTACCAGGATACATAGATAGGGCAGGCTTGAAAAGTCATGCTCTCCTAACCATACCCAAGCATTCTGAGTTTGTTGGCGATGTCCATTTTCCTCTATGAGGTCATGGTGACCTACCCTAACCCTAAGTGGAATTTTACTCTATTGAGATTTTCCCATGTATTTTACCAGGAAACATGTAGAGGGCAGGGTTGAAAATTCAGTGATCTCCTAACCATACCCAAACACTCCGAATTTGTTGGTGAAGTCCATTTTGCTCTATTACTTCATGGTTACCTAACCCTAACCCTAGGTGGAATTTTCCTCCTATTTGATTTTCCCATAGTATTTTAACAGGAAACATAAATAGGGCAGGTTTGAAAAGTCAGTGCTCTCCTAACCATACCCAAGCATTCTGAGTTTGTTGGTGATGTCCATTTTGCTCTCCAAATTCATAGTGACCTAACCCTAACCCTAAGTGCAATTTTCCTCCTATGGGATTTTCCCATATATTTTATCAGGAAACATATATAGGGCAGGCTTGACAAGTCAGTGCTCCCCTAACGATATAAAAGCACTCCGAGTTTGTTGGTGATGTCCATTTTGTTCTCTGAGTTCATGGTGACCTAACCCTAACACTAAGCGGAATTTTCCTCCATTGGGATTTTCCTATTTATTTTACCAGGAAAGAAAACAAGGGCAGGCTAGAAACGGCAGTGCCCTCCTAACCATACCCAAGCATTCCGAATTTGTTGTCAATCTCCATTTTGCTCTATGAGTTCATGGTGACCTAACCCTAACCCTTCGTGGAATTTTCCTCCATTGGGATTTTCCTATGTATTTTACCAGGAAACGTATAGAGGGCAGAGTTGAAAGGTCAGTGCTCTCCTAACCATACCCAAGCATTCTGAGTTTGTTGCCGGTATCCATTTTACTCTATGAGTTCATGGTGACCTAACCCTAAGTGCAATTTTCCTCCTATGTGATTTTCCCATAGTATTTTACCAGGAAACATAAATAGATCAGGGTTGAAAAGTCAGTGCTCTCCTAACCATACCCAAGCATTTCGAGTTTGATGGTGATGTCCATTTTGCTCTATGACTGAATGGTGACCTAAACCTAAACCTAAGTGGAATTTTACTCTATTGAGATTTTCCCATGTATTTTACCAAGAAACATATAGAGGACAGGCTTGAAAAGTCAGTGCTCTGCTAAACATACCCAAGCACTCCGAATTTCTTGGTGATGTCCATTTTGCTCTCTGAGTTCATGGTCACCTAACCCTAACCCTAAGTGGAATTTTCCTCCTATGGGATTTTCCCATGTATTTTACCAGGAAAGAAAAAAAGGGCAGGCTCGAAAAGTCAGCACCCTCCTAACCATACCCAAGCATTCCGACTTTGTTGGCAATGTCCATTTTGCTCTATGAGTTCATGGTGACCTAACCCTAACCCTAAGTACAATTTTACTCTATTGAGATTTTCCCATGTATTTTACCAGGGAACATAAATAGGACAGGCTTGAAAACTCAATGCTCCCCTAACAATACCCAAGCACTCCGAGTTTGTTGGTGATGTCCTTTTTGTTCTATGAGGTCATTGTGACCTAACACTAACCTTAAGTAGAATTTCCCTCCATTGGGATTTTCCTATGTATTTTACCAGGAAACATAGATACGGCAGGATAGATACGTCAGTGCCCTCCTAACCATCCCCAAGCATTCTGAGTTTGTTGCCGATGTCCATTTTACTCTTTGAGTTCATGGTGACCTAACCCTAACCCTAAGTGGAATTTTCCTCCTATGTGATTTTCCCATAGTATTTTACCCGGAAACATAAATAGGGCAGGCTTGAAAAGACAGTGCTCTCCTAACCATCCCCACGCATTTCGAGTTTGATGGTGATGTCCATTTTGCTCTATGACTTCATGGTGACCTAACCCTAAGTGCAATTTTCCTCCTATGGGATTTTACCATGTATTTTACCACGACACATAGATAGGGCAGGCTTGAAAAGTCAATGCTCCCCTAACCATATCCAAGCACTCCGAGTTTGTTGTTGATGTCCATTTTGCTCTATGAGTTCATGGTGACCTAACCCTAACCCTAAGTGGAATTTTCCTCCTAAGGGATTTTCCCATAGTATTTTTCCAGGAAACATGAATAGGGCAGACTTGAAAAGTCAATGCTCTCCTAACCATACCTAAGCATTCTGAGTTTGTTGGCGATGTCCATTTTGCTCTCTGAGTTCATGGTGACCTAACCCTAACCCTAAGATGAATTTTACTATATTGAAATTTTTCCCCATAACATTTTTACGCAGGAAACAATAAAACCAGATAGTGCAGGCTTGAAAAGTCAATACGCCCTAACCAATACCCAATCATTCCGGTCTGTTGGTGATTGTCCATTTTTGGGGGGGGGGGGCTCTATGACTTATGTGACCTACCATAACCTAAGTGGAATTTTCCTCCATTTGGATTTTCCCATATATTTTACCAGGAAACATATATAGGGCAGGCTTGAAAAGTCAATGCTCCCCTAACCATACCCAAGCATTCCGAGTTTGTTGGTGATGTCCATTTTGCTCTATGACTTCATGGTGACCTAACCCTAACCCTAAGTGGAATTTTCCTCCATTGGGATTTTCCCATGTATTTTACCAGGAAACATAAATAGGGCAGGGTTGAAAAGTCAGTGCTCTCCTAACCATAACCAAGCATTCCGAGTTTGTTGGTGATGTGCATTTTGCTCTATGACTTCATGGTGACCTAACCCTTACCCTAAGTGGAATTTTACTCTATTGGGATTTTCCCATGTATTTTACCAAGAAACATAAGTAGGGCAGGCTTGAAAAGTCAGTGCTCTCCTAAGCTATACCAAGCATTCTGAGTTCTTGGCGACTTGACCATTTTTTTACTCTATGATGGTCTTGAATGGTGGACCCTAATCCTAACCCTAAGTGGAATTTTACGTCTATTGGGATGTTTTTTCCCATTTATTTTACCAGGAAACATAGTTAGGGCAGGCTAATACGTACAGTGCCCTCTTAACCAACCAGCATTCCAAGTTTGTTGGTGATGTCCATTTTGCTCGATTACTTCATGGTGACCTATGCCTAACCCTAAGTGCAATTTTCCTCCTATGGGATTTTCCCATTTATTTTACCAGGAAACATAATTATGCAGGCTAGAAACGGCAGTGCCCTCCTAACCATACCCAAGCATTCTGAGTTTGTTGGCGATGTACATTTTGTTCTCTGAGTTCATGGTGACCTAACCCTAACCCTAAGTGGAATTTTCCTCAATTGGGATTTTCCCATGTATTTTACCAGGAAACATAGATAGGGCAGGCTTGAAAAGTCAATGCTCCCCTAACCATACCCAAGCATTCCGAGTTTGTTGGTGATGTGCATTTTGCTCTATGACTTCATGGTGACCTAACCCTTACTCTAAATGCAATTTTCCTCCTATGTGATTTTCCCATAGTATTTTTCCAGGAAACATGAATAGGGCAGACTTGAAAAGTCACTGCTCTCCTAACCATACCTAAGCATTCTGAGTTTGTTGGCGATGTCCATTTTGCTCTCTGAGTTCATGGTGACCTAACCCTAAGTGCAATTTTCCTCCTATGTGATTTTCCCATAGTATTTTACCAGGAAACATAAATAGATCAGGGTTGAAAAGTCAGTGCTCTCCTAACCATACCCAAGCATTTCGAGTTTGATGGTGATGTCCATTTTGCTCTATGACTGAATGGTGACCTAAACCTAAACCTAAGTGGAATTTTACTCTATTGAGATTTTCCCATGTATTTTACCAAGAAACATATAGAGGACAGGCTTGAAAAGTCAGTGCTCTGCTAAACATACCCAAGCACTCCGAATTTCTTGGTGATGTCCATTTTGCTCTCTGAGTTCATGGTCACCTAACCCTAACCCTAAGTGGAATTTTCCTCCTATGGGATTTTCCCATGTATTTTACCAGGAAAGAAAAAAAGGGCAGGCTCGAAAAGTCAGCACCCTCCTAACCATACCCAAGCATTCCGAATTTGTTGGCAATGTCCATTTTGCTCTATGAGTTCATGGTGACCTAACCCTAACCCTAAGTACAATTTTACTCTATTGAGATTTTCCCATGTATTTTACCAGGGAACATAAATAGGACAGGCTTGAAAACTCAATGCTCCCCTAACAATACCCAAGCACTCCGAGTTTGTTGGTGATGTCCTTTTTGTTCTATGAGGTCACTGTGACCTAACCCTAACCTTAAGTAGAATTTCCCTCCATTGGGATTTTCCTATGTATTTTACCAGGAAACATAGATACGGCAGGATAGATACGTCAGTGCCCTCCTAACCATCCCCAAGCATTCTGAGTTTGTTTCCGATGTCCATTTTACTCTTTGAGTTCATGGTGACCTAACCCTAACCCTAAGTGGAATTTTCCTCCTATGTGATTTTCCCATAGTATTTTACCAGGAAACATAAATAGGGCAGGCTTGAAAAGACAGTGCTCTCCTAACCATCCCCACGCATTTCGAGTTTGATGGTGATGTCCATTTTGCTCTATGACTTCATGGTGACCTAACCCTAAGTGCAATTTTCCTCCTGTGGGATTTTACCATGTATTTTACCACGACACATAGATAGGGCAGGCTTGAAAAGTCAATGCTCCCCTAACCATATCCAAGCACTCTGAGTTTGTTGTTGATGTCCATTTTGCTCTATGAGTTCATGGTGACCTAACCCTAACCCTAAGTGGAATTTTCCGCCTATGTGATTTTCCCATAGTATTTTTCCAGGAAACATGAATAGGGCAGACTTGAAAAGTCAATGCTCTCCTAACCATACCTAAGCATTCTGAGTTTGTTGGCGATGTCCATTTTGCTCTCTGAGTTCATGGTGACCTAACCCTAACCCTAAGAGGAATTTTACTCTATTGAAATTTTCCCATACATTTTACCAGGAAACATAGATAGGGCAGGCTTGAAAAGTCAATACTCCCCTAACCATACCCAAGCATTCCGAGTCTGTTGGTGATGTCCATTTTGCTCTATGACTTCATGGTGACCTAACCCTAACCCTAAGTGGAATTTTCCTCCATTGGGATTTTCCCATGTATTTTACCAGGAAACATAAATAGGGCAGGGTTGAAAAGTCAGTGCTCTCCTAACCATAACCAAGCATTCCGAGTTTGTTGGTGATGTGCATTTTGCTCTATGACTTCATGGTGACCTAACCCTTACCCTAAGTGGAATTTTACTCTATTGGGATTTTCCCATGTATTTTACCAAGAAACATAAGTAGGGCAGGCTTGAAAAGTCAGTGCTCTCCTAACCATACCCAAGCATTCCGAGTTTGTTGGTGATGTCCATTTTGTTCTCTGAGTTCATGTTACCTAACCCTAACCCTAAGTTGAATTTTCCTCCATTGGGATTTTCCCATGTATTTTACCAGGAAACATAAGTAGGACAGGGTTGAAAAGTCAGTGCTCTCCTAACTATACCCAAGCATTCTGAGTTTCTTGGCGATGACCATTTTACTCTATGAGGTCATGGTGACCTAATCCTAACCCTAAGTGGAATTTTACTCTATTGGGATTTTCCCATGTATTTTACCAGGAAACATAGTTAGGGCAGGCTAGATACATCAGTCCCTTCTTAACCATACCCAAGCATTCTGAGTTTTTTGGCGATGTCCATTTTATTCTATGACTTCATGGTGACCTATCCCTAACCCTAAGTGCAATTTTCCTCCTATGGGATTTTCCCATTTATTTTACCAGGAAACATAATTAGGCAGGCAAGAAACAGCAGTGCCCTCCTAACCATACCCAAGCATTCTGAGTTTTTTGGCGATGTCCATTTTGTTCTCTGAGTTCATGGTTGCCTAACCTTAACCCTAAGTGGAATTTTCCTCCATTGGGATTTTCCGATGTATTTTATCAGGAAATATAAATAGGGCAGGGTTGAAAAGACAGTGCTCTCCTAACCATACCCAAGCATTCCGAGTTTGTTGGTGATGTGCATTTTGCTCTATGACTTCATGGTGACCTAACCCTTACTCTAAGTGCAATTTTCCTCCTCTGTGATTTTCCCATAGTATTTTTCCAGGAAACATGAATAGGGCAGACTTGAAAAGTCACTGCTCTCCTAACCAGACCTAAGCATTCTGAGTTTGTTGGCGATGTCCATTTTGCTCTCTGAGTTCATGGTGACCTAACCCTAAGTGCAATTTTCCTCCTAGGTGATTTTCCCATAGTATTTTACCAGGAAAAATAAATAGATCAGGGTTGAAAAGTCAGTGCTCTCCTAACCATACCCAAGCATTTCGAGTTTGATGGTGATGTCCATTTTGCTCTATGACTGAATGGTGACCTAAACCTAAACCTAAGTGGAATTTTACTCTATTGAGATTTTCCCATGTATTTTACCAAGAAACATATAGAGGACAGGCTTGAAAAGTCAGTGCTCTGCTAAACATACCCAAGCACTCCGAATTTCTTGGTGATGTCCATTTTGCTCTCTGAGTTCATGGTCACCTAACCCTAACCCTAAGTGGAATTTTCCTCCTATGGGATTTTCCCATGTATTTTACCAGGAAAGAAAAAAAGGGCAGGCTCGAAAAGTCAGCACCCTCCTAACCATACCCAAGCATTCCGAATTTGTTGGCAATGTCCATTTTGCTCTATGAGTTCATGGTGACCTAACCCTAACCCTAAGTACAATTTTACTCTATTGAGATTTTCCCATGTATTTTACCAGGGAACATAAATAGGACAGGCTTGAAAACTCAATGCTCCCCTAACAATACCCAAGCACTCCGAGTTTGTTGGTGATGTTCTTTTTGTTCTATGAGGTCATTGTGACCTAACCCTAACCTTAAGTAGAATTTCCCTCCATTGGGATTTTCCTATGTATTTTACCAGGAAACATAGATACGGCAGGATAGATACGTCAGTGCCCTCCTAACCATCCCCAAGCATTCTGAGTTTGTTGCCGATGTCCATTTTACTCTTTGAGTTCATGGTGACCTAACCCTAACCCTAAGTGGAATTTTCCTCCTATGTGATTTTCCCATAGTATTTTACCAGGAAACATAAATAGGGCAGGCTTGAAAAGACAGTGCTCTCCTAACCATCCCACGCATTTCGAGTTTGATGGTGATGTCCATTTTGCTCTATGACTTCATGGTGACCTAACCCTAAGTGCAATTTTCCTCCTATGGGATTTTACCATGTATTTTACCACGACACATAGATAGGGCAGGCTTGAAAAGTCAATGCTCCCCTAACCATATCCAAGCACTCCGAGTTTGTTGTTGATGTCCATTTTGGTCTATGAGTTCATGGTGACCTAACCCTAACCCTAAGTGGAATTTTCCGCCTATGTGATTTTCCCATAGTATTTTTCCAGGAAACATGAATAGGGCAGACTTGAAAAGTCAATGCTCTCCTAACCATACCTAAGCATTCTGAGTTTGTTGGCGATGTCCATTTTGCTCTCTGAGTTCATGGTGACCTAACCCTAACCCTAAGAGGAATTTTACTATATTGAAATTTTCCCATACATTTTACCAGGAAACATAGATAGGGCAGGCTTGAAAAGTCAATACTCCCCTAACCATACCCAAGCATTCCGAGTCTGTTGGTGATGTCCATTTTGCTCTATGACTTCATGGTGACCTAACCCTAACCCTAAGTGGAATTTTCCTCCATTGGGATTTTCCCATGTATTTTACCAGGAAACATAAATAGGGCAGGGTTGAAAAGTCAGTGCTCTCCTAACCATAACCAAGCATTCCGAGTGTGTTGGTGATGTGCATTTTGCTCTATGACTTCATGGTGACCTAACCCTTACCCTAAGTGGAATTTTACTCTATTGGGATTTTCCCATGTATTTTACCACGAAACATAAGTAGGGCAGGCTTGAAAAGTCAGTGCTCTCCTAACCATACCCAAGCATTCCGAGTTTGTTGGTGATGTCCATTTTGTTCTCTGAGTTCATGTTACCTAACCCTAACCCTAAGTTGAATTTTCCTCCATTGGGATTTTCCCATGTATTTTACCAGGAAACATAAGTAGGACAGGGTTGAAAAGTCAGTGCTCTCCTAACTATACCCAAGTATTCTGAGTTTCTTGGCGATGACCATTTTACTCTATGAGGTCATGGTGACCTAATCCTAACCCTAAGTGGAATTTTACTCTATTGGGATTTTCCCATGTATTTTACCAGGAAACATAGTTAGGGCAGGCTAGATACATCAGTCCCTTCTTAACCATACCCAAGCATTCTGAGTTTGTTGGCGATGTCCATTTTATTCTATGACTTCATGGTGACCTATCCCTAACCCTAAGTGCAATTTTCCTCCTATGGGATTTTCCCATTTATTTTACCAGGAAACATAATTAGGCAGGCAAGAAACAGCAGTGCCCTCCTAACCATACCCAAGCATTCTGAGTTTTTTTGGCGATGTCCATTTTGTTCTCTGAGTTCATGGTTGCCTAACCTTAACCCTAAGTGGAATTTTCCTCCATTGGGATTTTCCGATGTATTTTATCAGGAAACATAAATAGGGCAGGGTTGAAAAGACAGTGCTCTCCTAACCATACCCAAGCATTCCGAGTTTGTTGGTGATGTGCATTTTGCTCTATGACTTCATGGTGACCTAACCCTTACTCTAAGTTCAATTTTCCTCCTATGTGATTTTCCCATAGTATTTTTCCAGGAAACATGAATAGGGCAGACTTGAAAAGTCACTGCTCTCCGAACCATACCTAAGCATTCTGAGTTTGTTGGCGATGTCCATTTTGCTCTCTGAGTTCATGGTGACCTAACCCTAAGTGCAATTTTCCTCCTATGTGATTTTCCCATAGTATTTTACCAGGAAACATAAATAGATCAGGGTTGAAAAGTCAGTGCTCTCCTAACCATAGCCAAGCATTTCGAGTTTGATGGTGATGTCCATTTTGCTCTATGACTGAATGGTGACCTAAACCTAAACCTAAGTGGAATTTTACTCTATTGAGATTTTCCCATGTATTTTACCAAGAAACATATATAGGACAGGCTTGAAAAGTCAGTGCTCTGCTAAACATACCCAAGCACTCCGAATTTGTTGGTGATGTCCATTTTGCTCTCTGAGTTCATGGTCACCTAACCCTAACCCTAAGTGGAATTTTCCTCCTATGGGATTTTCCCATGTATTTTACCAGGAAAGAAAAAAAGGGCAGGCTCGAAAAGTCAGCACCCTCCTAACCATACCCAAGCATTCCGAATTTGTTGGCAATGTCCATTTTGCTCTATGAGTTCATGGTGACCTAACCCTAACCCTAAGTACAATTTTACTCTATTGAGATTTTCCCATGTATTTTACCAGGGAACATAAATAGGACAGGCTTGAAAACTCAATGCTCCCCTAACAATACCCAAGCACTCCGAGTTTGTTGGTGATGTCCTTTTTGTTCTATGAGGTCAATGTGACCTAACCCTAACCTTAAGTAGAATTTCCCTCCATTGGGATTTTCCTATGTATTTTACCAGGAAACATAGATACGGCAGGATAGATACGTCAGTGCCCTCCTAACCATCCCCAAGCATTCTGAGTTTGTTGCCGATGTCCATTTTACTCTTTGAGTTCATGGTGACCTAACCCTAACCCTAAGTGGAATTTTCCTCTTATGTGATTTTCCCATAGTATTTTACCAGGAAACATAAATAGGGCAGGCTTGAAAAGACAGTGCTCTCCTAACCATCCCCACGCATTTCGAGTTTGATGGTGATGTCCATTTTGCTCTATGACTTCATGGTGACCTAACCCTAACCCTAAGTGGAATTTTCCTCCATTGGGATTTTCCCATGTATTTTACCAAACAGACACATAGATAGGGCATCGTGAAAAGTCAATTCTCCCTAACCCATATCCAAGCACGATCCGAGTTTTTTGTTTATGTCCATTTTTGGCTCTATGATTCATGGTTGCACACTAACCCTAACCCTAAGTGGAATTTCCGCCTAGTGATTTTCCATAGTACTTTTTCCAGGAAACATGAAATAGGGCAGAGCTTGGGAAAAGTCATTCTCTCCTAACGCAGACCTAAGCATTCTGAGTTTGTTGGCGAATGTCCATTTTGCTCTCTGAGTTCATGGTTACCTACTCCTAACCACCCTAATAGGAATTTTACTATATTGAAATTTTCCCATACATTTTACCAGGAAACATAGATAGGGCAGGCTTGAAAAGTCAATACTCCCCTAACCATACCCAAGCATTCCGAGTCTGTTGGTGATGTCCATTTTGCTCTCTGACTTCATGGTGACCTAACCCTAACCCTAAGTGGAATTTTCCTCCATTGGGATTTTCCCATGTATTTTACCAGGAAACATAAATAGGGCAGGGTTGAAAAGTCAGTGCTCTCCTAACCATACCCAAGCATTCCGAGTTTGTTGGTGATGTGCATTTTGCTCTATGACTTCATGGTGACCTAACCCTTACCCTAAGTGGAATTTTACTCTATTGGGATTTTCCCATGTATTTTACCAAGAAACATAAGTAGGGCAGGCTTGAAAAGTCAGTGCTCTCCTAACCATACCCAAGCATTCCGAGTTTGTTGGTGATGTCCATTTTGTTCTCTGAGTTCATGTTACCTAACCCTAACCCTAAGTTGAATTTTCCTCCATTGGGATTTTCCCATGTATTTTACCAGGAAACATAAGTAGGACAGGGTTGAAAAGTCAGTGCTCTCCTAACTATACCCAAGCATTCTGAGTTTCTTGGCGATGACCATTTTACTCTATGAGGTCATGGTGACCTAATCCTAACCCTAAGTGGAATTTTACTCTATTGGGATTTTCCCATGTATTTTACCAGGAAACATAGTTAGGGCAGGCTAGATACATCAGTCCCTTCTTAACCATACCCAAGCATTCTCAGTTTGTTGGCGATGTCCATTTTATTCTATGACTTCATGGTGACCTATCCCTAACCCTAAGTGCAATTTTCCTCCTATGGGATTTTCCCATTTATTTTACCAGGAAACATAATTAGGCAGGCAAGAAACAGCAGTGCCCTCCTAACCATACCCACGCATTCTGAGTTTTTTGGCGATGTCCATTTTGTTCTCTGAGTTCATGGTTGCCTAACCTTAACCCTAAGTGGAATTTTCCTCCATTGGGATTTTCCCATGTATTTTATCAGGAAACATAAATAGGGCAGGGTTGAAAAGACAGTGCTCTCCTAACCATACCCAAGCATTCCGAGTTTGTTGGTGATGTGCATTTTGCTCTATGACTTCATGGTGACCTAACCCTTACTCTAAGTGCAATTTTCCTCCTATGTGATTTTCCCATAGTATTTGTCCAGGAAACATGAATAGGGCAGACTTGAAAAGTCACTGCTCTCCTAACCATACCTAAGCATTCTGAGTTTGTTGGCGATGTCCATTTTGCTCTCTGAGTTCATGGTGACCTAACCCTAAGTGCAATTTTCCTCCTATGTGATTTTCCCATAGTATTTTACCAGGAAACATAAATAGATCAGGGTTGAAAAGTCAGTGCTCTCCTAACCATACCCAAGCATTTCGAGTTTGATGGTGATGTCCATTTTGCTCTATGACTGAATGGTGACCTAAACCTAAACCTAAGTGGAATTTTACTCTATTGAGATTTTCCCATGTATTTTACCAAGAAACATATAGAGGACAGGCTTGAAAAGTCAGTGC
>NW_024100061.1:0-14327 GCF_016545835.1 Crotalus tigris
CCGATAAGTGTTGTATTGGGTTTTAAATAGAGTATAATACCCTATAAATATAATGGAGATCCAATCAGGGCCTTGCTACTTTCCTGGTGGATTCTCCCAAAACTTACATTTTAAGCAGCAGCTGGTTGAATGTAGCACGTTCCAGCAACCCGATCAGAGTTGGAATGGGGTTTAAATAGAGTATAATACCCTATATATATAATGGAGATCCAATCAGGGCCTTGCTACTTTCCTGGTGGATTCTCCCAAAACTTACAGTTTAAGCAGCAGCTGGTGGAATGTAGCACGTTCCATCAACCCGATCAGAGTTGGAATGGGGTTTAAATAGAGTATAATACCCTATAAATATAATGGAGATCCAATCAGGGCCTTGCTACTTTCCTGGTGGATTCTCCCAAAACTTACAGTTTAAGCAGCAGCTGGTGGAATGTAGCACGTTCCAGCAACCCGATCAGAGTTGGAATGGGGTTTAAATAGAGTATAATACCCTATAAATATAATGGAGATCCAATCCGGGCCTTGCTACTTTCCTGGTGGATTCTCCCAAAACTTACAGTTTAAGCAGCAGCTGGTGGAATGTAGCACGTTCCAGCAACCCGATCAGAGTTTGAATGGGGTTTAAATAGAGTATAATACCCTATAAATATAATGGAGATCCAATCAGGGCCTTGCTACTTTCCTGGTGGATTCTCCCAAAACTTACAGTTTAAGCAGCAGCTGGTGGAATGTAGCACGTTCCAGCAACCCGATCATAGTTGGAATGGGGTTTAAATAGAGTATAATACCCTATATATATAATGGAGATCCAATCAGGGCCTTGCTACTTTCCTGGTGGATTCTCCCAAAACTTACAGTTTAAGCAGCAGCTGGTGGAATGTAGCACGTTCCAGCACCCCGATCAGAGTTGGAATGGGGTTTAAATAGAGTATAATACCCTATAAATATAATGGAGATCCAATCAGGGCCTTGCTACTTTCCTGGTGGATTCTCCCAAAACTTACAGTTTAAGCAGCAGCTGGAATGTAGCACGTTCCAGCAACCCGATCAGAGTTGGAATGGCCCAGTTATCTGAGAGACTGCCTATTTCCTGTGCTATCACCAAGGGGGTATAGCTTGACAGGGTTGGTGCACTCGAGAGTTGGTCCCTCCCATTACAGTGTCATCTATAATGTGCCTTCTCCTTTGTGGAATTGCTCCTCTAGAATGAGCCATGTGATTTGTTCCTAATGCCATCCCAGAAAGCCTTAAAGATCTCACTGTTCTCACAGGCCTTGGGTTGGAGTAAAGGGCCCCACTGCTGGATGTCTTTGGAGGTGTGGCTGTTTTAGCTAGACTTGCCATCAGTTCTTATTTTCCATTATCATTTTACTGTATTATTTGTCACTTTGGGATCAGATGGTGCCTCAATTGAATAATCTAAATTACATTAATAATTATCATCGTCAATTAAGCAATATTGCTATCCCTCAAGACCTGCTTATATCTGAATATCCTGGGAACAGATGAACTCATTAGGTGGCTTTATTGTTAACTATAATAATAACTATAATAATATTATTCCTTATTCTATTATTCTCTTTTCCTATTTTAGCTCTGCGTTTAGAGTTTCTATTTTTTATATATATGTGTGTGTGTGTGTGTGTGTGTGTGTGTGTGTGTGTGTGTGTGTATATATATATATATATATATATATATATATATATATATATATATATATATGTAGGTCTTTGTTGTTCGGGTTTTCTCCCACGTAAAATTGGAAGTGTCTTGGCGACGTTTCGACGAAGTCCCATTCGTCATCTTCAGGCTGGTGCTTTCAGCTTCGTGCCTCGAGCAGCAATGTGTGGTCTTGGCTGTTTCTTCCTTTTAACTGCAGTGGTGGTCTGAACTGGATTGGGTGGGAGCTTGGCTGTGTTCTGATGGGGTGGAGGAGTGTTCTGATTGGTTAGGGGCTTGGCTGTGCTCTGATTGGCTGGGGTTTGGCTGTGCTCTGATTGGCTGGGGGGTTGGCTGTGCTCTGATTGGCTGGGGGAGTGTTCTGTTTGGTTGTGCTCAGGTTAGTCTGAGTTGCAGAGGGATTCAAGATTTTGGGCTGCCCTGCCATTCCTTGGCTTCGCGTTCGTGGTCGTGCTTCCTCTTCATGGAGGGTGTCAGTTTGCTTCATGTATGGATTGGGGGGGTTTAAAGTGGCTAATGATGCAGCTGTGGTCTGGCTTCTGGTTTGTGGTCGTGCCTCATAGTCAGTGTGGCTTTGGGTTTGTTTTTTGCGTGGATGTTTGGTGGTGACCTCCTGTGTGGTTTTTGTGAGTGTGGGTCTGGTATCATTTTTTGTGTTAGGGAGTCGTTTGTCAATGAGGGCGGGTTTCCAAATGGCTGGTAGGCGGGAGGTATCATCTCGCTTGTTCATGCTGTGTGGGCGTTTTTCTATCTCGATGGCTTCTCTGATTATTCTGTTATTAAAATGTTCACTTTTGGCAATGGTTCTGGTATTTTTAAAGTCAATTTCATGTCCTGTGGCTTTAAGGTGTTGGACCAGGGAAGATGTTGGTTCCTCTTTTTTGACTGAGTTCTTATGTTCTTCAATGCGTGCACTTATTCTTCTGTTGGTTTGTCCGATGTATGTGGTGGGACAAGTGGTGCATGGGATTTCGTATACTCCTTGATTTTCTAATTCAATTTTATCTTTGGGGTTTCTAAGGATGGTGGATATTTTTCTGTTTGTGCAGAATGCTGTTTTGATGTTGTGTTTATGGAGGATCTTACTGATTCTGTCTGTGATGCCTTTTATTTATGGGAGGATGGCTTTGCCGTTTTCTTGTTCTTTGTCTTGGATTTTAGTGGGGGTTTCTTTTTGGATTAGGTTTGTAATCTTATTTCTATGGAATCCATTGGATGTTAGTACATTGGTGAGAGTGTGTAGTTCGGGTTTTAGGTGTTGTTCGTCAGCTAAGCGTTTTGTTCTGGAGATGAGTGTCTTGGCTACAGAGTTGATCTGTGCTGGGTGGTGGTGTGAGAGAGCGTGCAGATAGCGGTTTGTGTGTGTTTTCTTCTGGTAGATGGTGTGTCCTAGGGAGCCATTGGATTTCTTGTAGACTAAGACATCCAGGAAGGGAAGTTGGTTGTTAGCTTCTGTTTCCATGGTGAACTGTATTTTGGGGTGTAGGCTGTTGAGGTGTGTGAGGAAGTTGTCCAGTTTTTCTTTCCCATGTGGCCAGATTATGAAGGTGTCGTCTACGTATCTGAGCCAGAGTTTGGGTTTGTGATCCGATTTTTCTAGAGCTTGGGTTTCAAAGTGTTCCATGTAGAGGTTGGCAATGACAGGTGAGAGGGGTGATCCCATGGGTGCTCCTTCTGTTTGTTTGTATTTTTGTCCATTATAGATGAAGTATGTGTTGGATAGGCAGTGGTTGGTCAGATCTAAGATGTGTTTGGGGGGGTTATATTTGTTTTGGATAGCTGTCAAGGCTTCTTTGATAGGCACTTGTG
Source organism: Crotalus tigris (assembly GCF_016545835.1). Taxonomy (NCBI): domain Eukaryota; kingdom Metazoa; phylum Chordata; class Lepidosauria; order Squamata; family Viperidae; genus Crotalus; species Crotalus tigris. The sequence continues at coordinate 3,487 of NW_024100061.1, forward strand.
TGAAGAGGGATATGACATCGAAGCTCACTAGTAGGTCGCTGGGCTGTAAGTTTTGTTTCTTTATGATCTCTATAAACTGGAATGAGTTTTTTACGTGTGAGGTAATGGATTCTGCATAGGGCTGTAGTTGTTTGGCGAGAAATTTGGCTAGGTTTTGTAGAGGTGAGCCTATGGAGCTGACTATAGGTCTGAGTGGGGTTCCTTCCTTGTGTATCTTGGGGAGACCATAGAGTTTGGGGCATCTGGATGATTTCTCTCTGGGAATGATTCTTTGCTGGATCTCTTCGCTAATGGGGGAGGCTTTTATTTTGGATCTGGTGGTTTTTTCCAGGTAGGTGGTGGGATCTGTATTTAGGGGTTTGTATGTGGAGTCTTGGAGTAGGTTGGTTAATTTGGTTTGGTAGTCAGATGTGTTCATAACCACCGTGGCGTTGCCCTTGTCTGCTGGTAGGATTATTATGCTGGTGTCTTCTTTAAGGTTACGTAGTGCTGTCTGTTCCTCTTTGGGTAAGTTGCTTTTGGGTGGCTTGCTGGTGCAGAGGATGTTGGTGATTTCGAGTCTGATTCTGTTGGCGTCGTCGGGGTTGATTTTAGTCAGGCTGGTTTCAACTCCACATATAATGGTTTCAGTGGGGATGTGTTTGGGAGCGACTGCAAAGTTGAATCCTTTGGAAAGGACATTGGTTTCGGCTTTGGTGAGGATCCTATCTGAGATGTTATGCACTGTCTGCTTCATGTGTGGCTGTGAGGGAGGAGGGGTTTGTTTCTGGCGTTCTTGTAGTCTTCGGAGTTTGTTGGTGTGTGTATCTGTCTTGAGGGTGGTCTGTGTTTCGGCTCTCCAGACGGCAAGTTGTTTGGATTTGTCCCAAAGTGCGGGGTGGATCTTGTTGCTGAGTTTGAGGTGGAGTGTGAGGAGATCTTTGTTAATTCGGTCTAGGAGGAATCTTTTTGTGTGAAGTTCATTTCTGATTAGGGCCAATTCTGTTCTTTTCAGGATCCGTTTGGTGGCTGCAGAGTTGGAGTGGAATTTCAGTTGGAAACATGTGGGGATTAGATTTTGATCTCGGCAGTTGCGTAGGAATGCGAGGTCGCATAAAATGGAAGCTCTTTGGACTTCAAGTTTTTCATAGGTCCTGGTCAGATGGTGGATTTCCTCCCCGTAGAGGTTCAATATTTGTTTTCTGAGGTTTTCGCGGGTATTTGTATGTAGGTCTTTGGTTGTTCGGGTTTTCTCCCACGTAAAATTGGAAGTGTCTTGGCGACGTTTCGACGAAGTCCCATTCGTCATCTTCAGGCTGGTGCTTTCAGCTTCGTGCCTCGAGCAGCAATGTGTGGTCTTAGCTGTTTCTTCCTTTTAACTGCCAGTGGGGGTATGAACTGATTGGGTGGGAGCTTGGCTGTGTTCTGATTGGGTGGAGGTGTGTTCTGATTGGTTAGGGGCGTGGCTGTGCTCTGATTGGCTGGGGGGTTGGCTGTGCTCTGATTGGCTGGGGGGTTGGCTGTGCTCTGATTGGCTGGGGGAGTGTTCTGTTTGGTTGTGCTCAGGTTAGTCTGAGTTGCAGAGGGATTCAAGATTTTGGGCTGCCCTGCCATTCCTTGGCTTCGCGTTCGTGGTCGTGCTTCCTCTTCATGGAGGGTGTCAGTTTGCTTCATGTATGGATTGGGGGGGTTTAAAGTGGCTAATGATGCAGCTGTGGTCTGGCTTCTGGTTTGTGGTCGTGCCTCATAGTCAGTGTGGCTTTGGGTTTGTTTTTTGCGTGGATGTTTGGTGGTGACCTCCTGTGTGGTTTTTGTGAGTGTGGGTCTGGTATCATTTTTTGTGTTAGGGAGTCGTTTGTCAATAAGGGCGGGTTTCCAAATGGCTGGTAGGCGGGAGGTATCATCTCGCTTGTTCATGCTGTGTGGGCGTTTTTCTATCTCGATGGCTTCTCTGATTATTCTGTTATTAAAATGTTCACTTTTGGCAATGGTTCTGGTATTTTTAAAGTCAATTTCATGTCCTGTAGCTTTAAGGTGTTGGACCAGGGAAGATGTTGGTTCCTCTTTTTTGATTGAGTTCTTATGTTCTTCAATGCGTGCACTTATTCTTCTGTTGGTTTGTCCGATGTATGTGGTGGGACAAGTGGTGCATGGGATTTCGTATACTCCTTGATTTTCTAATTCAATTTTATCTTTGGGGTTTCTAAGGATGGTGGATATTTTTCTGTTTGTGCAGAATGCTGTTTTGATGTTGTGTTTATGGAGGATCTTACTGATTCTGTCTGTGATGCCTTTTATGTATGGGAGGATGGCTTTGCCGTTTTCTTGTTCTTTGTCTTGGATTTTAGTGGGGGTTTCTTTTTGGATTAGGTTTGTAATCTTATTTCTATGGAATCCATTGGATGTTAGTACATTGGTGAGAGTGTGTAGTTCGGGTTTTAGGTGTTGTTCGTCAGCTAAGCGTTTTGTTCTGGAGATGAGTGTCTTGGCTACAGAGTTGATCTGTGCTGGGTGGTGGTGTGAGAGAGCGTGCAGATAGCGGTTTGTGTGTGTTTTCTTCTGGTAGATGGTGTGTCCTAGGGAGCCATTGGATTTCTTGTAGACTAAGACATCCAGGAAGGGAAGTTGGTTGTTAGTTTCTGTTTCCATGGTGAACTGTATTTTGGGGTGTAGGCTGTTGAGGTGTTTGAGGAAGTTGTCCAGTTTTTCTTTCCCATGTGGCCAGATTATGAAGGTGTCGTCTACGTATCTGAGCCAGAGTTTGGGTTTGTGATCCGATTTTTCTAGAGCTTGGGTTTCAAAGTGTTCCATGTAGAGGTTGGCAATGACATGTGAGAGGGGTGATCCCATGGGTGCTTCTTCTGTTTGTTTGTATTTTTGTCCATTATAGATGAAGTATGTGTTGGAAAGGCAGTGGTTGGTCCAATCTAAATGTGTTTGGGGGGGTTATATTTTTTTGATAGCTGTCAAGGCTTATTGATAGGTAAACTTGCGTGAAGAGGGATATGACATCGAAGCTCCTAGTAGGTCGCTGTGCTTAAAGTTTTGTTCTTTATGATCTCTATAACTGGAATGAGTTTTTTACCGTGTGAGGTAATGGATTCTGCATAGGCTGTAAGTTGTTTGGCGAGAAGATGGCTAGGTTTTGTAGAGGTGAGCCTATGGAGCTGACTATAGGTCTGAGTGGGGGTTCCTTCCTTGTGTATCTGGGAGAACCATAGAGTTTTGGGGCATCTGGATGATTTCTCTCTGGTGAATGATTCTTTGCTGAGGGAGTCTCTTCGCTAATGGGGGAGGCTTTTTATTTTGGATCTGGTGGTTTTGTCCAGGTAGGTGGTGGAATCTGTGTTTAGGGGTTTGTATGTAGAGTCTTGGAGTAGGTTGATTAATTTGGTTTGGTAGTCAGATGTGTTCATAACCACCATGGCGTTGCCTTTGTCTGCTGGTAGGATTATTATGCTGGTGTCTTCTTTCAGGTTAAGTAGTGCTGTCTGTTCCTCTTTGGGTAAGTTGCTTTTGGGTGGCTTGCTGGTGCAGAGGATGTTGGTGATTTCGAGTCTGATTCTGTTGGCGTTGTCGGGGTTGATTTTAGTCAGGCTGGTTTCAACTCCACATATAATGGGTTCAGTGGGGATGTGTTTGGGAGCGACTGCAAAGTTGAATCCTTTGGAAAGGACATTGTTTTCGGCTTTGGTGAAAGCCGAAACCAATCATAAAGCCATCGAGATAGAAAAAACGCCCCACAGCATGAACAAGAGAGATGATACCTCCCGCCTACCAGCCATTTGGAAACCCGCCCTTATTGACAAACGACTCCCTAACACAAAAAATGATACCAGACCCACACTCACAAAAACCACACAGGATGTCACCACCACACATCCACGCAAAAACAAACCCAAAGCCACACCGATGACGAGGCACGACCACAAACCAGAAGCCAGACCACAGCTGCATCATTAGCCACTTTAAACCCCTCCAATCCATACATGAAGCAAACTGACACCCTCCATGAAGATGAGGCACAACCACGAACGCGAAGCCAAAAAATAGCAAGGCAGCCCAAAATCTTAAACCCCCCTGCAACTCAGACTACCTGAGCACAACCAAACAGAACACTCCCCCAGCCAATCAGAGCACAGCCAACCCCCCAGCCAATCAGAGCACAGCCAAGCCCCTAACCAATCAGAACACATCTCCACCCAATCAGAACACAGCCAAGCTCCCACCCAATCAGTTTCATACCCCCACTGGCGAGTTAAAAGGAAGAAACCAGCTAAGACCACACATTGCTGCTCGAGGCACGAAGCTGAAGCAACCAGCCTGAGATGACGATGACTTCGTGAAACGTCGCCAAGACACTACTTTTCCAATTTTACGTGGGAGAAAACCTGAATAACCAAAGACCTATATACAAACACCTGCGAAAAACTCAGAAAACAAATATCGAACCTCTACGGGGAGGAAATCCACCATCTGACCAGGACCTATGAAGAACTTGAAGTCCAAAGAGCTTCCATTTTATGTGACCTCGCATTCCTACGTAACTGCCGAGATCAAAATCTAATCCCCACATGTTTCCAACTGAAATTCCACTCCAACTCTGCAGCCCCCAAACGGATCCTGAAAAGAACAGAATTGGCCCTAATCAGACATGAACTTCACACAAAAAGATTCCTCCTAGACCGAATTAAACAAAGATCTCCCTCACACTCCACCTCAAACTCAGCAACAAGATCCACCCCGCCCTTTGGGACAAATCCAACAACTTGCCGTCTGGAGAGCCGAAACACAGACCACCCTCCGACAGATACACACGACCAAAACTCCTAAGACTACAATAACTGCCAGAAACAAACCCCTCCTCCCTCACAGCCACACATGAAAGCAGACAGTGCATAACATCTCAGATAGGATCCTCACCAAAGCCGAAACCAATGTCCTTTCCAAAGGATTCAACTTTGCAGTCTCTCCCAAACACATCCCCACTGAAACCATTATATGTGAAGTTGAAACCAGCCTGACCAAAATCAACCCCGATGACGCTAACAAAATCAGACTCAAAATCACCAACATCCTCTGCACCAGCAAGCCACCCAAAGGCAACTTACCCAAAGAGGAACAGACAGCACTACGTAACCTGAAAGAAGACACCAGCATAATAATCCTACCAGCAGACAAGGCAACGCACGGTGGTTTGAACCATCTGACTACCAACCAAATTACACAGCCTCTACTCCAAGACTCCCATACACACCCTAAATACAGATCCCAACCACCCTGACCTGGAAAAACCACCAGATCCAAAATAAAAGCCTCCCCCATTAGCGAAGAGATTCAGCAAAGAATCATTCCCAGAGAAAAATCATCCAGATGCCCTAAGCTCTATGGTCTCCCCAAGATACACAAAGAAGGAACCCCACTTAGACCCATAGTCAGCTCCATAGGCTCACCTCTACAAAACCTAGCCAAATTTCTCACCAAACAACTACAGCCCTATGCAGAATCCATCACCTCACACGTAAAAAACTCATTCCAGTTTATAGAGATCATAAAGAAACAAAACTTACAGCCCAGCAACCTACTAGTGAGCTTCGATGTCATATCCCTCTTCACCCAAGTGCCTATCAAAGAAGCCTTGACAGCTATTCAAAACAAATATAAACCCCCCCAAACACATCTTAGATCTGACCAACCACTGCCTATCCAACACATACTTCATCTATAATGGACAAAAATACAAACAAACAGAAGGAGCACCCATGGGATCACCCCTCTCACCTGTCTTGCCAACCTCTACATGGAACACTTTGAAACCCAATCTCTTAGAAAAATCGGATACAAACCCAAACTCTGGCTCAGATACGTAGACGACACCTTCATAATCTGGCCACATGGGAAAGAAAAACTGGACAACTTCCTCACACACCTCAACAGCCTACAACCCAAAATACAGTTCACCATGGAAACAGAAGCTAACAACCAACTTCCCTTCCTGGATGTCTTAGTCTACAAGAAATCCAATGGCTCCCTAGGACACACCATCTACCAGAAGAAAACACACACAAACCGCTATCTGCACGCTCCCTCACACCACCACCCAGCACAGATCAACTCTGTAGCCAAGACACTCATCTCCAGAACAAAACGCTTAGCTGACGAACAACACCTAAAGCCCGAACTACACACTCTCACCAATGTACTAACATCCAATGGATTCCATAGAAATAAGATTACAAACCTAATCCAAAAAGAAACCCCCCACTAAAATCCAAGACAAAGAACAAGAAAACGGCAAAGCCATCCTCCCATACATAAAAGGCATCACAGACAGAATCAGTAAGATCCTCCATAAACACAACATCAAAACAGCATTCTGCACAAACAGAAAAATATCCACCATCCTTAGAAACCCCCAAGATAAAATTGAATTCGAAAATCAAGGAGTATACGAAATCCCATGCACCACTTGTCCCACCACATACATCGGACAAACCAACAGAAGAATAAGTGCACGCATTGAAGAACATAAGAACTCAAGCAAAAAAGAGGAACCAACATCTTCCCTGGTCCAACACCTTAAAGCTACAGGACATGAAATTGACTTTAAAAATACCAGAACCATTGCCAAAAGTGAACATTTTAATAACAGAATAATCAGAAAAGCCATCGAGATAGAAAAACGCCCACACAGCATGAACAAGCGAGATGATACCTCCCGCCTACCAGCCATTTGGAAACCCGCCCTCATTGACAAACGACTCCCTAACACAAAAGATGATACCAGACCCACACTCCCAAAAACCACACAGGAGGTCACCACCAAACATCCACGCAAAAAACAAACCCAAAGCCACACTGACTATGAGGCACGACCACAAACCAGAAGCCAGACCACAGCTGCATCATTAGCCACTTTAAACCCCCCAATCCATACATGAAGCAAACTGACACCCTCCATGAAGAGGAAGCACGACCACGAACACGAAGCCAAGGAATGGCAGGGCAGCCCAAAATCTTGAATCCCTCTGCAACTCAGACTAACCTGAGCACAACCAAACAGAACACTCCCCCAGCCAATCAGAGCACAGCCACCCCCCCGTCAGATCAGAGCACAGCAACCCCCCAGCCAATCAGAGCACAGCCATGCCCCTAACCAATCAGAACACACCTCCACCCAATCAGAACACAGCCAAGCTCCCACCCAATCAGTTCATACCCCCACTGGCAGTTAAAAGGAAGAAACAGCTAAGACCACACATTGCTGCTCGAAGCACGAAGCTGAAAACACCAGCCTGAAGATGACGAATGGGACGTCGTCGAAACGTCGCCAAGACACTTCCAATTTTACGCGGGAGAAAACCTAACAACCAAAGACCTACATCAAATACCCGCGAAAACCTCAGAAAAACTATATATATATATATATATATAATATATTATATATATATATATATATATATATATATATATATATATATATATATATATATATATATATATATATATATGTCTTTTCCACCTACCTGGAAAAAACCACCAGATCCAAAATAAAAGCCTCCCCCATTAGCGAAGAGATCCAGCAAAGAATCATTCCCAGAGAGAAATCATCCAGATGCCCCAAACTCTATGGTCTCCCCAAGATACACAAGGAAGGAACCCCACTCAGACCTATAGTCAGCTCCATAGGCTCACCTCTACAAACCTAGCCAAATTTCTCGCCAAACAACTACAGCCCTATGCAGAATCCATCACCTCACACGTAAAAAACTCATTCCAGTTTATAGAGATCATAAAGAAACAAAACTTACAGCCCAGCGACCTACTCGTGAGCTTTGATGTCATATCCCTCTTCACCCAAGTGCCTATCAAAGAAGCCTTGACAGCTATCCAAAACAAATATAATCCCCCCAAACACATCTTAGATCTGACCAACCACTGCCTATCCAACACATACTTCATCTATAATGGACCAAAATACAAACAAACAGAAGGAGCACCCATGGGATCACCCCTCTCACCTGTCATTGCCAACCTCTACATGGAACACTTTGAAACCCAAGCTCTAGAAAAATCTGATCACAAACCCAAACTCTGCTCAGATACGTAGACGACACTTCCTAATCTGGCCACATGGGAAAGAAAAACTGGACAACTTCCTCACACACCTCAACAGCCTACACCCCAAAATACAGTTCACCATGGAAACAGAAGCTAACAACCAACTTCCTTTCCTGGATGTCTTAGTCTACAAGAAATCCAATGGCTCCCTAAGACACACCATCTACCAGAAGAAAACACACACAAAACGCTATCTGCACGCTCTCTCACACCACCACCCAGCACAGATCAACTCTGTAGCCAAGACACTCATCTCCAGAACAAAACGCTTAGCTGACGAACAACACCTAAAACCCGAACTACACACTCTCACCAATTACTAACATCCAATGGATTCCATAGAAATAAGATTACAAACCTAATCCAAAAAGAAACCCCCACTAAAATCCAAGACAAAGAACAAGAAAACGGCAAAGCCATCCTCCCATACATAAAAGGCATCACAGACAGAATCAGTACGATCCTCCATAAACACAACATCAAAACAGCATTCTGCACAAACAGAAAAATATCCACCATCCTTAGAAACCCCAAAGATAAAATTGAATTAGAAAATCAAGGAGTATACTAAATCCCATGCACCACTTTTCCCACCACATACATCGGACAAACCAACAGAAGAATAAGTGCACGCATTGAAGAACATAAGAACTCAGTCAAAAAAGAAGAACCAACATCTTCCCTGGTCCAACACCTTAAAGCCACAGGACATGAAATTGACTTTAAAAATACCAGAACCATTGCCAAAAGTGAACATTTTAATAACAGAAAATCAGAGAAGCCATCGAGATAGAAAAACGCCCACACAGCATGAACAAGCGAGATGATACCTCCCGCCTACCAGCCATTTGGAAACCCGCCCTTATTGACAAACGACTCCCTAATACAAAAAAAATGATACCAGACCCCACCCACAAAAACCACACAGGATGTAACCACCACACATCCACGCAAAAAGCAAACCCAAAGCCACACCGATGATGAGGCAAGACCACAAACCAGAAGCCAGACCAGAGCTGCATCATTAGCCACTTTAAAGCCCTCCAATCCATACATGAAGCAAACTGACACCCTCCATGAAAATGAGGCACGACCACAAACGCGAAGCCAAAAAATAGAAAGGCAGCCCAAAATCTTAAACCTCTCTGCAACTCAGACTAACCTGAGCACAACCAAACAGAACACTCCCCCAGCCCATCAGAGCACAGCCAACCCCCCAGCCAATCAGAGCACAGCCAAGCCCCTAACCAATCAGAACACACCTCCACCCAATCAGAACACAGCCAAGCTCCCACCCAATCAGTTCATACCCCCACTGGCAGTTAAAAGGAAGAAACAGCTAAGACCACACATTGCTGCTCGAAGCACGAATCTGAAAACACCAGCCTGAAGATGACGAATGGGACTTCGTCGAAACGTCGCCAAGACACTTCCAATTTTACGCGGGAGAAAACCCGAACAACCAAAGACCTACATACAAACACCCGCGAAAACCTCAGAAAACAAATATATACACACACACACACACACACACACACACACACACACACACACAAACCTATAATAAAGGTAAAAAAGGATATATGCAGTGTTATCTTCATTTTAGATATCAAAACGGTTTTGCGGCTCCCGGTGTTTTGTTTTTGGTGGGAAACCGGTCCAAGTGGCTCTTTGAGTGTTTTGGGTTGCCTACCCCTGGGCTAGGTAAAACTATTAAAGGGTGATTAGCTTTCATTAAGCCCCTTTAAAGCTCTTTCACAAAGGATCCCTCTCCAAAGAGTTGAAGCTGCATGCACAGACACCGTTGTTTGACTAATGCCAGAAGAGGCCTCTGAAGTTTCACCAAATCCCTTGTTGTAGCCAATTGCATCATCTCTGAGCATCAACAATGCGAACAGTGTCAATTTTCTGTAACAAAGCACCACATCAAGGTAAAGCATGTTTTTCTCATATAGTCCTATAAACTAATCAATGCAGTAAAAATGGTATCAAATCTACACATTAATGTAGGAACAGTAGGTTACCTAAAAGCTATTGCAGTATATCCAGCTAAGATAGAAATGTAAATGTAAAATCCCTGAGCAAATAAATAACACATAAATAAAAGTCTCCCTAAAGGTTCCATTCAATATAACCTTAATTTGGGAGCATCCACTGTTACATTCTACTGACAATCCTGTCTTGAGAAGAATAAAGATGGAAATGTGATTATTTCTGAGCTGAGCCAGTGTCTCGTAGGATTTTACTGTGATCTAATGGCTTTTTGTCAGGTTGATCAGAAGTCCATAAAATCCCTTTTAAAACTATCCTGAACTTTTGCTTATGAATTATCATTACAGACATAAATCTAATCTTCTGTTCTGTTGAACCAAATCTTTCCTAGCTAGGGAATTTCGCTGTAACTTACATTGTGCAGTGTTGGCACAATGTTTTGCTGGGATAAAAATACACTGTCCTGAATGGCAAACAAAACTTACTGTCTTCATTAATGGGGAAAAGAATCTGCATCAGAAGGATCTGCATCAAAATGTTTCAAAAATATGGAGTGGGATTCATGTAAAAGCCCATATTGTGTGACCCAGGGAGACCACTGATTTGCTACAGTACTCCAGTGTTGATATACACAGCAAATAAGATACAGCCTCTGTTTGGTATTTACAAATTAAAGTGAGAAATACCTCGAATTGTGTGTATATTTCTTGCCCGGAATAATTGCATTTCTGAGTTCTTACATTCAGGTC